>NC_057797.1:282346116-282346623 GCF_018294505.1 Triticum aestivum | reverse complement strand
TGTGTCGGGGTGTTGGGTCGTGGTCTGGGTACCGTGTCGGGTCGGGTTTTTTTTCCTTTTCTTCTTCTTCCTCTTCTTCCTTTTTTTCCTTCTTCTTCTTCTTCTTCTTCTTCTTCCTCCTTTCCTTTTTCCTCTTCTTCTTCTCCTCCTCTCCTCTTTTTTCTTCTTCTTCTTCCTCTTCTTCTTTTTTCTTCTCCTCCTCCTCTTCTTCTTCTTCTCCTCTCCTCTTTTTCACTTCTTCTTCTTTCCTAAAATTAAACTAAACCTAAACCTAAAACTAAAAAAATAGAAAAAGGAAAAAACTAAATCTAAACCTAAAACTAAACTAAATCTAAACCTAAAACTAAACTAAAACTAAACCTATAAACCTAAAACTAATCCTAAAACTAAAACTAAATCTAAACTAAACATAAACCTAAAACTAAAAAAACAGAAAAAAGGAAAAAAAGGAAGCAGAGACTCACCTGGGTGGAGGAGCGGGGCGGTGCGGCCTGGGGCGGCGGAGGA
>NC_057797.1:282337786-282345662 GCF_018294505.1 Triticum aestivum | reverse complement strand
TAGCGGACGGCAAAGAGGGGGGCCGTTAGGTTTTTTTTGCAGCTCGTCAGTGGGGCCCCTCCCTCTTTGCCGTCCGCTAGCCGATGACAAAGAATCTTTGCCGTCCGCTAGCAGAAGGCAAAGAACTGGCTGATGGCAAATTTGGTCTTTGCCATCAGCCAGTTCTTTGCCGTCTGCTTTTTGGAAGCTGATGGCAAAGAGCTTCTTTGCCGTCTGCTAGCGGACGGCAAAGAACTGGCAGATGGCAAAGTAGCTGATTCCAGTAGTGCCACTTGCTTTCAAGCCTCCCAAATTGCTATGTCAAACCTCTAACCTACCATGTCCTAGCAAACCGTTGATTGGCTATGTTACCGCTTTGCTCAGCCCCTCTTATAGCGTTGCTAGTTGCAGGTGAAGATTGGAGGCCGTTCCTTGTTGGAACATTTATTTACTTGCTGGGATATCATTATATTATCTTGTTATCTTAACGCATCTATATACTTGGTAAAGGGCGGAAGGCTCGGCCTCTCGCCTAGTGTTTTGTTCCACTCTTGCCGCCCTAGTTTCCGTCATATCGGTGTTATGTTCCCAGATTTTGCTTTCCTTACGCGGTTGGGTTATAATGGGAACCCATTGATAGTTCGCCTTTATTAAAGCTTTTCCAGCAATGCCCAACCTTGGTTTTACCATTTGCCACCTAGCCTCTTTTTCCCCTTGGTTTCCGGAGCCCGAGGGTCATCTTATTTTAAACCCCCCCAGGCCAGTGCTCCTCTAAGTGTTAGTCCAAACTAGAGTCCTGTGCAGCGCCCCCTCGGGGAAACTCGAGGTTTGGTCTTAGTTGTATGGAGCGCTCATCTGAGTGTGCCCTGAGAACGAGATATGTGCAGCTCCTATCGGGATTTGTCGGCACATTCGGGCGGTGTTGCTGGATTTGTTTTAACCCGTCGAAGTGTCTTGAAGAACCGAGATACCGAGTCTGATCGGAACGTCTTGGGAGGAGGTCTATTCCTTCGTTGACCGTGAGAGCTTGTCATGGGCTAAGTTGGGACCCCCTGCAGGGATTTGAACTTTTGAAAGCCGTGCCCGCGGTTATGGGCAGATGGGAATTCGTTAATGTCCGGTTGTAGATAACTTGAACCTTAATTTAATTAAAATGAATCAACTGAGTGTGTTACCGTGATGGCCTCTTCTCGGCGGAGTCCGGGAAGTGGACACGGTGTTGGAGTAATGCTTGCGCAGGTTGTTCTCTAGTTTCTCGCTTGCGCTTGGCCTCCTCTTCTCGCTCTCTTTTGCGAACAGGATAGCCACCATATTTGCTAGTCGCTTGCTGCAGCTCCACATATATATTTACCTTGCCATACCTATAAGCTTAAATAGTCTTGATCGCGAGGGTGCGAGATTGCTGAGTCCCTGTGGCTCACAGATTACTATAACATCAGATGCAGGGCCTGATGATTCCGCTCCAGGAGATGCGCTTGAGCTCAAGTGCGAGTTCGACGAAGACTCTCAATGTTACTATGTTTCCTTTCCTGATGATCAGTAGTGGTTCCCAGTTGGGGGTGATTGGGACCGTGTCGCATGTTGGGTTATCTTTTATTTTGGCGCCGTAGTCGGGCCATGAGTGTTTGGATGATGTGTTGTTATTTATGTACCTTGATTGACGTGGCGAGTGTAAGCCAACTATGTTGTCTCCCCTTTTATTATCATATTACATGGGATGTTGTGAAGATTGCCTAACTTGCGACATATGCCTTCAATGCGATTATGCCTCTAAGTCGTGCCTCGACACGTGGGAGATATAGTCGCATCGAGGGTGTTACAAGTTGGTAATCAGAGCCTTCCCCGACCTTAGGAGCCCCATTGCTTGATCGTTTTTAGCGGCCGAGTTGTGTCTAGAAAAATGTTTTGAGTCATTTAGGAATTATATATCGGAGAGTTTAAGAATTCTTTTTTACTTCCCAGTCTCCTCATCGCTCTGGTAAGGCATCTTGACGTAGAGTTTTGACTCTTCTCTTCTCAAATTTCACTAATTTTTTTTAGGATCACGCGGGTATCTTGGAATCGTTCCGATGGTTTTATGATGAGAACATTGTCTTGGTGCCTCCTGTTAGGGGTTTTGTGGAAGTGTCCCGGGGAGTTGAGCTCTGAGGTGTTGTCGTCATAATTTTATCGTTGCAATTCTGGAATACCTGAGTTTAGTACACCGACATCGAAAATCTCTTTTATGCAGTTCGTTGGTGAGATAACCTCGACGCCACCCAGTACTGGGGCGGGAGTTCGGGAGTATCGCCATAACTTGTATAACGGATGCTTTTCGAAGGTTGAGGTAGATGGCTTCCGAAGTTTTTCTCGGTTATGTGTTGAAGGATGGATACAGCTGGATGTAGGATTTGCTAGATTTGGGTGAGATATTATGCTTCCCCTGTATCCCCAACACCTGATTGCATAACCGGAAAGGTTTGGGAGTTTCATAGGTGGGAATTCTTGTAGCTCTAGTTCTTCTTCCACGGATATTGGTTTGAGATTGGGATTTCTTACCGATTATTCGTTCTTGATCCGTACCTTGTTGATTTATTTCTCTACCTTAATTCTAAGTGGCTTCTCAATTTATGGATACGTGACCATTTCAAGAGGATTACATTCGTTCATTTTGTTCGGATGTGAAGACTATATTGTTGCAATTTTCATTCCGTTGGATTCAGCTTCAATATTTGTCTATCAATGTGCTAATGGATGTCAACCTCTTCAGGATGGCTCCTCCAACGCGCACGACTCCGAATCCTGATCCTTCACCACCTCCACCTCCTCTAGAGGCATGGCAAGCTGTGATGGCCGCAACCAATGCAAACACACAGTTGATCATGCAAATTCTTCAAGAGCGCAATCAAGGCAACCAAGGGAACCAAGGAAACAATCAGAATCACTTTGCTACACTCAACCAGTTCCTTGCTAACGGGCCAAAGACTTTCAGCAATTGTGTTGAGGCAACCGATGCTGATGATTGGCTAGTGGATCTGTGCAAGCATTTCGAGTGCAGTAACGTCAGGCCTGAGGACTTTGTTAAGTTCGCTTCCTTCCAACTCAAAGATCAAGATGCAGAATGGTTCCAGCAGTACAAGGATTCCAGAGGTGGACGTGTTATTACCTGGGATGAATTCCGTCAAGATTTCCGAGCTCATCATATTCCTCAGAGCGTGGTTGAAAGCAAGCGTGAGGAATTCCGCAACCTGAAGCAAGGCTCTTTGTTTGTCTATGACTACAACAAGTTGTTTCAGAATCTCGCCCGCTTTGCCAAGCAGGACATCCCTGATGAGAAGAGCATGATATACCAGTTCAGGGGTGGTCTCAGAGAATAAATTCAGCTAGCTCTTGTTCTCTTCGAGCCCTTGAGATACGATGAGTTCTACAACATGGCACTGAAGCAAGAGGCTGCTCAATTGAGGTGTGATGCTTCCAAGAAGCGAGTCAGAGATGCTACTCCTTCTTCCTCTACTCAAGTGGCCAAGCAGCAGAAGTATTGGCTTCCTCCTCCTCCGTTCCGTCAGTCGTATCAGCAGAAGAGCAAAGTTGGCAGTGGTTCTTCCCACCCACCCAACCCTGGCTTTCAGAACAAGACTTCATCTCAACCTCCAAGGTCGAGTGCTCCGTATCACCGTCCGCTTTCAGAGGTCACGTGCAACAAGTGCCAACAGAAGGGTCACTATGCCAACAAGTGTTTCAACCAGAGGCGTCTTCCTCCTCCTCCTCCTATGAGATCGGCAAGTACAGCTGTGGTCAAGCATAACCCCAAGCACGCCAAGGTCAATTTGATGAATGCAGCCCAGGCAGAGGACTCGTCAGATGTGATCATGAGTAACCTTCTAGTTAACGATATTCCTGCAAAAGTTCTTTTTGACACTGGTGTATCGCATTGTTTCATTTCCAAACCTTTTGCATCAAAGTATGAGTGCGATTATCAATATCTGCAAAGTTCCTTGCAAATTGTGTCACCGGGCAAGCAGATGACAGCTAACACCTGCGTCCCGGAGGTTACTATCACCTTGGGCGACTACAAGTTCCTTTCTTCCCCAATTGTTCTTGGTAACTCGGATATTGATCTTATTCTCGGTATGGATTGGTTTTCTAACACAAGGCACATCTTGATTGTGCTGCCAGGCAGATTCTATTGACTCATTCGTCTGAGGATGTAATCGTCTTTGCCGCTTGGGATAATACCATCCGTCTGTTTTCTCTCAATGAGAAGGATGAACTCGATGCCATCTCGCAAATTCCAGTCGTTTGCAAATATCAAGACGTCTTTCCAGAAGAGCTTCCAGGAATGCCTCCGCACCGGCCAATTGAATTCGTTATTGATCTTGAGCCCGGCACGGAACCTGTGTGCAAGCGTCCTTACAAGCTTGAACCTGAAGAGTTGAAGGAGCTGAAGAAGCAACTCGATATTCAAGAGAAAATGGGTCTCATCCGGCCTAGTTCTTCTCCGTGGGGTTGTGGTGTTCTTTTTGTGAAGAAGAAGGATGGAACGGACCGACTTCGTGTTGATTACCGTCCATTGAACAAGAAGACCATCAAGAACAAATACCCACTGCCCAACATCAACGAGTTGTTCGAACAACTCAAAGGTGCCCAAGTATTCTCCAAGCTTGATCTCTGTATGGGTTATCATCAGATTCGAATCCGTGAGCAAGATATTCCCAAGACGGCTTTCAGGACAAGCTATGGTTCATATGAATACAGTGTCATGTCTTTTGGCCTCGTCAACGCTCCTCCGACGTTCTCTCGCATGATGAACTTCATCTTCAACGCCTACACCAATGACTTCCTTTTGGTCTATCTCGACGACATTCTGGTTTTCTCGAAGAACAAGGAAGATCATGCCAAGCACTTGCGTTTGGTTCTTGATAAGTTGAGGGAACATCAGTTCTACGCCAAGTTCTCCAAGTGCGAATTTTGGCTCGATGAGGTTCTTTATCTTGGTCATATCATCTCTGCCAAGGGCATTGCCGTGAATCCTGAGAAGGTGTCTGCAATTGTGAATTGGGAACCTCCTCAGAACGTGAAGCAACTCCGTAGCTTCCTCGGTCTCGCAAGCTACTGCCGAAGATTCGTTGAAAACTTTTCTAAGATCGCGAAGCCTCTCTCTAATCTTCTCCAGAAGCACATCAAGTACGTTTGGTCTCCGGAGTGTGACATTGCTTTTAACATTTTGAAAGAGAAATTGATCACTGCTCCAGTTCTGACTCCGCCTGATGAATCCAAGCCGTACGAGGTCTTTTGTGATGCCTCTCTCCAAGGTCTTGGCGCAGTATTGATGCAAGAGAAGCAAGTTGTTGTTATACCTCTCGCCAATTGAAGCCCAATGAGAAGAACTACCCCACTCATGATCTCGAGTTGGCGGCAGTTGTGCATGCTCTTTTGACTTGGAGACATCTCTTATTGGGAAGAAAAGTGGACATTTTCACTGATCACAAGAGTCTCAAGTACATCTTCACTCAACCTAATCTCAACCTCAGGCAAACTCGATGGGTCGAAATGATTCAAGAGTATAATTTGAGTATCGAGTATACTCCAGGCAAGGCCAATGTGATTGCTGACGCATTGAGCAGGAAAGCTTACTGCAACAGTCTGATTCTCAAGCCTTATCAACCCGAGCTTTGTGAAGCTTTCCGCAAACTTAATCTGCAAGTTGTTCCTCAAGGTTTCCTCGCCAACCTTCAAGTCTCTCCTACCTTGGAGAAGACCAGATTCGCCAAGCCCAGCTTCTTGATGCTATGGTGAAAAAGGTGAAGATTGGGATTGCCAAGAGTCAACCCAAGTACAAGTGCTACCGCCTTGATGACAAGGGCACTCTCTTCTTCGAGGATCGTATTGTTGTACCCAAAGGTGAACTCCGTAAAGTGATCATGAACGAGGCTCACAATTATCTCCTCTCCATCCACCCTGGGAGTACGAAGATGTATCAGGACCTCAAGCAGGCTTATTGGTGGACTCGAATGAAGCGCGAGATTGCTCAATTCGTGAATGAATGTGATGTCTGCAGAAGAGTGAAGGCAGAACACCAACGGCCAGCTAGTCTCCTCCAACCTCTTGCCATTCCAGAATGGAAGTTTGACCACATTGAAATGGACTTCGTGACTGGGTTTCCAAAGTCCAAGCGTGGCAATGATGCTATATTCGTTGTCATCGACAAACTCACTAAAGTGGCTCACTTTCTGCCTATCAAAGAGTCGATCACTGCAGCTCAATTGGCGGAACTCTATACCTCTCGGATTGTCTCTCTGCACGGTATTCCTAAAGTGATCTCTTGTGACCGTGGCAGCATCTTTACCTCAAAGTTTTGGGATTCTTTTCAGAAGGCCATGGGCACCAACATCCGCTTCAGCACAGCTTTCCATCCTCTAACTAGCGGTCAAGTCGAGCGTGTCAACCAGATTCTTGAAGATATGCTCAGGGCTTGTGTGATCTCCTTCGGCATGAAGTGGGAGGATTGTCTTCCTTATGCTGAATTCTCCTACAACAACAGTTTTCAAGCAAGTTCGGGCAAGGCCCCATTTGAAATTCTGTATGGCAGGAAGTGCCGTACCCCTCTCAACTGGTCTGAAACCGGTGAACATCAGCTTTTGGGTAATGACTTAATCACAGAGGCAGAGGAAATGTGCAAAGTCATTCGTGATAACCTCAAAGTAGCCCAATCCCGCCAGAAGAGCTACTATGACAGTAAGCACCGCGATTTGGCTTTCGAGATCGGAGATCATGCTTACCTCCGTGTCTCTCCTATGAAAGGTACTCATCGCTTCGGTATCAAAGGGAAGCTTGCCCCTAGATACGTGGGACCTTTCAAGATTGTCAGCAAGAGAGGCGACCTCGCCTATCAACTCGAGCTTCCTTCAAACTTTGCAAATGTTCATGACGTGTTCCATGTCTCTCAGTTTCGAAAGTGCTTCAAGACTCCTGACCGCACCATCAACTTCGAGGACATTGAGCTCTAAGAAGATCTCTCCTATCGTGAGCACCCTGTTGCTATTCTCGAAGAGACTGAACGCAAGACTCGCAACAAGTCAATCAAATTTCTCAAAGTCAAGTGGTCACACCATTCCGACCATGAAGCTACCTGGGAACGCGAGGATCACCTCCGTTCTGAGTACCCGGCGTTCTTTCAGTCCTAGATCTCGGGACGAGATCCTTTCGTAGTGGTGGAGTGTTGTAACACCCCGGATGTAACTTTCCCAATTTGTACTCCAACTCTTGCCGTTTCCAGCTTTAAGTTATTCTATTTTCTAGGGTTCGGGTTTTTCTCTTCGTGTGTTGTTTGTCGTTGTCATGCATCTCATATCATGTCATCATGTGCATTGCATTTGCATACGTGTTCGTCTCATGCATTCGAGCATTTTCCCCGTTGTCCGTTTTGCATTCCGACGCTTCGTTCTCCTCCGGTGGTCATTTCTACCTTTCTTTCGTGTGTGGGGATTAAACATTTCCGGATTGGACCGAGACTTGCCAAGCGGCCTTGGTTTACTACCGGTAGACCGCCTGTCAAGTTTCGTATCATTTGGACTTCATTTGATACTCCAACGGTTAACCGAGGGACCGAAAAGGCCTCGTGTGTGTTGCAGCCCGACACCCCTCCAATTTGGCCCAAAACCCACCAAAAACCTCTCTATCATCTAGAGCGTTCGATCACGATCGCGTGGCCAAAAACCGCACCTCATTTGGACTCTCCCATCTCCCTCTACCTATGAATATAGCCTCCTCCCCAAAAATCCGGACCCCCCTCGTCTGAAACCCTAAAAATCATCTCCGCGCCGGTCGGACACGTCCGCCCTGGGTGAACACATCACCGCCGCCCACTCCACGCCTGCTACGTCACCGCCACCACCCGCGCGCTGCTGCGGCCCGGAGG